>NW_018744764.1:0-19813 GCF_001683475.1 Chenopodium quinoa
GAAAGTCAAATACATTCAACAAAGCTAATTGAATTAAATGAAAGTCAAATGCATTCTACAAAGCTAATTGAATCAAATGAAAGTCAAACACATTCAAACAAAGCTTTTGAATCAAATGAAAGTTAAATGCATTCTAAAAAGCTAATTGAATCAAATGAGAGTCAAACACATTCAAAGAAAGCTTTTTGAATCAAATGAAAGTCAAATGCTTTTAACAAAGCTAATTGAATCAAATAAAACTCAAATGCATTCTACAAATAATTGAATCAAACGAAAGTGAAACACATTCAATCAAATCTTTTTGAATCAAATGAAAGTCAAATTCATTCAACAAAGCTAATTGAATCAAATGAAAGTCAAATGCATTATTCAAAGCTAATTGAATCAAAAGAAAATTTAACACGATCAAACAAAACTAATTGAATCAAATGAAAGTGAAACATATTCAAACAAAGCTTTTGAATCAAATGAAAGTCAAATGCATTCAACAAACCTAATTGAATCAAATGAAATTCAAATGCATTCTAAAAGGCTAATTGAATGAAATGAAAGTTAAACAATTCAAACATAGCTTTTTGAATCAAATGAAAGTCAAATGCATTCAAATAAGCTAATTGAATCAAATGAAAGTCAAACACATTTTAAAAGCTAATTGAATCAAATGAAAGTCAAACACATTCAAACAAGCTTTTTGAATCAAATGAAAGTCAAATGCTTTCAACAAAGCTAATTGAATCAAATGAAAGTCAAATGCAATCTACAAGCTAATTGAATCAAATGAATTCAAACACATTCAACCAAAGTTTTCAAATGAAAGTCAAATAATTCAACAAAGCTAATTAATTAAATGAAAGTCAAATGAAAGCTAATTGAATCAAATGAAAGTCAAACACATTCAAACAAGCTTTTTGAATCAAATGAAAGTTAAATGCATTCTAAAAAGCTAATTGAACAAATGAAGTCAAACACATTCAAAGAAAGCTTTTGAATCAAATGAAATTAAAATGCTTTTAACAAAGCTAATTGAATCAAATAAAACTCAAATGCATTCTACAAAGGTAATTGAATCAAACGAAAGTGAAACACATTCAATCAAAGCTTTTTGAATCAAATGAAAGTCAAATTCATTCAACAAACTAATTCAATCAAATGAAAGTCAAATGCATTATTCAAAGCTAATTGAATCAAAAGAAAATTTAACACGATCAAACAAAGCTAATTGAATCAAATGAAAGTCAAACACATTCAAACAAAGCTTTTAAAATCAAATGAAAGTCAAATGCATTCAACAAAGCTAATTGAATCAAATGAAATTCAAATGCATTCTAAAAGGCTAATTGAATCAAATGAAAGTTAAACACATTCAAACATAGCTTTTTGAATCAAATGAAAGTCAAATGCATTCAAATAGGCTAATTAAATCAAATGAAAGTCAAACACATTCTACAAAGCTAATTGATACAAATTGTTGTAACCAAGCCTAACAACTTGGTTATGGACATTTCGTTGGTTCAAGATGTAGCATCATGTGTTGGTGCTATGCATTCTATCCTTGAGCAGCAAGATATTCAACCTCTTGAATTTCTTGTTGTTCTTATTAACTAAGTTTATTTTAAGCTTTGAATAAATTGTAAACTTTAGTCTTATTTTAAGTTTGCAAATTTAGTTATGTTCTTTAGTTCTTTTAGCTGAACATGTAATGTTACATTCACATAAAGTACAAGATTATGATGCATCACAAAAGCAGCCGTTTAAGCTTGTGAAGAAGACCTAAAACCGAAACTAATTTGGAGGGATTTTAAGGCTCTAACTTGGATGTTACAATCAGCTTCAATGAGGAGTTACAAGCTTTCAATTGAGCCTTCAAGTGGCCGTTTATTTCAGCTAGCAACAGCTACACTCAAGAGACGTCCAAGTTCATCCTTGTCCACATCCATTCAAGCTTGATTCAAGGCTTGAAATAAGGAAGAGTTACACATCAATTGCTGTTTGAAAATGGGCGTGAAAAGGGAGTTGTTACGACTCCAAGCTGCTGCTATATGGGCGTGAATCAAGGGGAGGTTACACTTGCTTGTTTCTGATTTTATTTCACTCATAATTTGGAGGTTATAAACCGCCATTTGCTCTTGATGTATCTAGTTAAGCAAGGCTTCTTTTATTAATGTATCTAGGCTACAAAAACTGATTTGTACTTAGTTTGAACGTGTAACAAGTGAGCTAAAAGCCACTTAACTTAGCTTGTACTTAAGATGCTTGTTCACTATAAATAGCAAGCAAATGTGAATGAAAAATCAGATTATTCCAAACAAACAACTTTGTCTTTATACACGTTTCTTGGATTAGAAACTAACCTGAAATTCTTGGACTTAGAATTTCGTTCCTTTGCTTAGTTAGCTAGTTTAGGCTACTAGTTAGCTTGTGATCTTAGGAATCCAATTCGTTTCTTAGTGGTGTGACTTTATCTAAGAAGCCTTTTGGTTCTTTAGCCTTAACTATCCTTGGTTTAACCCTTGTATGTTTCGAGTGTCACTCCAAATATACAACATTTGGCGCTAGAAGGAGGGGAATCTAGCAAACAATACCCAAACACATACCCAAACACATACCCAAACACAAACCATGTCCGACATTCCACCCCCTAATTGGCAAGAATATGTCAATAAGGTTGCACAAGAGAAAGAAGATATGGAGCAACGAATGCAATACTTGCAAGGTCAGCTAAGAGACCTTTCTATCAAATTGCGACAACAAAAAGAGGGAGTACCCAATCATAGTGATGAAGAAGTGAGTGAATCTAATTTCAATCACAATGATAGGCCTTATCATGAAAGAGAAAGGTCACGGCCTAACAATGACATCAAGGCTGACATTCCGGAGTATGATGGCAAACTCGATGCTGATGAGTTTGTAGAATGGCTTAGAACGGTGGACAGAGTGTTTGACTACAAGCAAACACCGGAAGAAAAGAAGGTGAAAATTGTAGCCTTGAAGTTAAGAAAATATGCCTCAACTTGGTGGGCTAGCGTGAGTGCCAAGAGGGAAAGGCAAGACAAGGAGAAAGTAAGATCGTGGATCAAGATGAAGAAGTTGCTTAAACAGAAGTTTCTTCCCACATACTATGTGCAAGAAAACTTTTCCAAGTTCCACAACCTCAAACAAGGTACGAAATCAGTAGAAGAATATGCTAGAGAGTTTGAAGGGTTTGTTATGAAATGTGGAGTGGAGGAAGACGAACCTCAAACATTGGTGCGCTTCTTGGGAGGACTTGACCCTAAGATAGCCAATGTGGCCGAACTACATCCTTACTCTACCCTTGAAGAGCTCATTATCTTAGCACATAAGATTGAGCAGCAACAAAAAGCAAGAGGCAAAAGTGAATCATCACGTTTTGCATCTCAAACCTCATTTCCCCACAAGAAGCAAATATCCAATTTCTCTCCATTCAAACCCACGTCCAACCAGCCTACTCCTAAACCACCTTCACAAAACACCCAAAATTCCAACCCAAAACCAGCTCCAAGAAGATGTTTTCGGTGTCAAGGCCTTGGACATTTGGCTAGTGATTGTCCAAATAAAAGGATTGTCACTTTGATTGAGCATGAAGAGGAGGACGAATTAGAGCATGAAGTGGACAGCAACCTCGAGGAGAATGATGAGTATGCGTGTCTTGGACCAGACGAGGGAGAATGCTTGGTGGTTCGACGCACACTAAGCAATATGATTGGCCAAGAAGGAAGTTTGCAACGTGAGGCAATCTTTCACACTCGTTGTACCATTGGTGGAAAGGTATGTACCTTGATTATTGATGGAGGTAGTTGCACCAATGTAGCTTCACAAGTAATGATAGACAAACTGAAACTTAAAACCGTCCCTCACCCTAAACCTTATGTGATTCAATGGCTAAACCATGGTAAAGGAATTCAAGTAACACAACAAGTCTTGTTATCATTTAGCATTGGTAAAACTTATGAGGAAGAATTGTGGTGTGATGTTATACCTATGGATGCATGTCATATTTTACTTGGTAGACCTTGGTTGTTTGATAGACGTGTGATGCATGATGGGTAAAAATACATATTCCTTCACTAAGGATGGACGGAAAATACTTCTTACCCCCCTAAACCTCAAAAACGGACACCCCATTTCCACACCCCCTACTTCCCTTACCACTCTCATAAAATCAGAATTGCATGAGTATAAAACTCACAAACAATTCATTTTAAGCCAACTTGATACTCCTTCCAAACCTTCACAAGAAAAGCCGCATCCTCTCCTCACCCCTCTTCTCAAAAATTTTTCCCATGTCTTCCCCGAAGACATTCCCCATGGCTTACCCCCAAGTCGTGACATACAACACAAAATTGATCTTGTTCCCGGATCAATGCTCCCAAACAAACCAGCCTATAGAACCACCCCAAAAGAAACCGAAGAGATTAAGAGGCAAGTGGAAGAATTACTATCCAAAGGTCTTATTCGTAAGTCTCTTAGTCCATGTGCTTGTCCTACTTTGATTGTGCCTAAGAAGAATGGAGAATGGAGAATGTGTGTTGATAGTAGGTCAATCAATAAAATCACTATCAAATACCGGTTTCCTATTCCAAGATTGAATGATTTGCTTGATGATTTGCATGGTTCTAAAGTGTTCTCTAAAATTGATTTGAGAAGTGGCTATCATCAAATTCGAATTTTCGAAGGAGATGAGTGGAAAACCGCTTTCAAGACAAAGGAAGGCCTCTATGAATGGCTTGTGATGCCATTTGGTTTGTCTAACGCACCATCTACATTTATGCGCCTTATGAACCAGGTTATGCAACCTTTCATGGGTAAATTTGTTGTAGTTTATTTTGATGACATTTTGGTGTATAGTAGGGAGGAAGAAGAGCATTCCATGCATTTGCAACAGGTTCTTGAAGCCCTTGAACGTGAGAAGTTGTATGGTAACTTAGAGAAGTGTCATTTCTTCACTTCCCAAGTTATTTTTCTTGGCTTCAAAGTTTCATCACAAGGCATTGAAGTTGATGAAAAGAAAGTTGCTGCAATTCGCGAGTGGCCTACACCACAAACCGTCCAACAAGTTCGAAGCTTTCATGGACTTGCTTCTTTCTATAGACGATTTGTGCGGAACTTTAGCACTCTCATGGCACCTATCACAGAACTAACTAAAAATCAGAAGTTAGTTTGGAATGATAAGGCTCAAAAGGCCTTTGATGAGGTAAAACATCAACTTACTAGTGCACCTATTCTTGCTTTGCCTAACTTTGATGAAGTTTTTGAAGTTGAGTGCGATGCTAGTGGAGTTGGTATTGGTGCTGTTTTGTCACAAGTTGGGCGTCCCCTTGCCTACTTTAGTGAAAAACTCAATGAAGCACAACGGAAGTATAGCACCTATGACAAGGAGTTCTTTGCTCTTGTTCGTGCTTTGGACCATTGGAGGCATTACCTCATTTCCAAGGAGTTCATCCTTCATTCTGATCATGAAGCTCTCAAGTATCTTCAAAGCCAACAAAAACTCCAACCTCGCCATGCCAAATGGGTGGAGTATTTGCAAGCTTTTCATTTCGTGATCAAGCATAGGAGAGGCGCCATGAACAAAGGGGCTGATGCGCTTTCAAGAAGATACACACTCTTGAACTCGTTCAAAGCAAGGGTGATTAGTGTCGAAGATGTTAAAGCAAGTTACAAAAATGATCATGATTTTAGTGATTTGTTTTTAAAATGTTCTAATCATGCTTACAAAGATTATTACATTTTAGATGGCTATTTGTTCAAAGGAAACAGGTTGTGCATTCCAAGATCAAGCCTAAGAGAATCTCTTATCAAAGAGTTTCATGAAGGAGGAATGGCGGGACACTTTGGCATAGAGAAGACTACCCTTCTTGTCCAAGAATACTTTCATTGGCCTAGATTGGTTCGTGATGTGGAGTTCATTGTGAAAAGATGCGTGACATGTCAAAAGGCCAAGAGTCATAGTCTACCTCAAGGCTATCTTTTGCCCTTACCTATTCCGCAAGCACCATGGGAGGATATTAGTCTTGATTTCGTGGTGGGACTTCCTATCACCCAACGAAAGAAAGATTCTATAATGGTTGTTGTGGATCGATTTTCCAAAATGGCCCATTTTATTGCTTGTCATACAACTTATGATGCTACTCATGTTGCTAACTTGTTTTTCAATGAAATTGTTCGTTTACATGGTGTACCTAAATCCATGGTGAGTGATCGTGATCCAAAATTTCTAAGTCATTTTTGGCTTACATTATGGAGGAAGATGGGCACGAAATTGAACTTTAGCACTTCAAGTCATCCTCAAACAGATGGCCAAACCGAAGTGACTAATAGAACTTTGGGATCCTTGCTGCGGTCTTTGGCTACTAAACGCCCCAAGCAATGGGAAGAGATGCTTCCTCATGCGGAGTTTGCTTACAATCGTGTGCCTAGCAAGACAACAGGTTTGAGTCCTTTTGAAGTGGTGTATGGATTCAATCCGTGCACTCCTATTGATCTCACTCCCATTCCCTCACCAAAACAAGTTCAGCAATGATGCCGAGGTGCGTGCAAAAGAAATCAAGTCTATGCATGAGCAAGTTCGTTCCAAAATTGAACAAGCTAATGCAAAGACAAAGGCATACTATGACAAGAAAAGAAAGGAAGTCCATTTTCAGCCCGGTGATTTAGTTTGGATTCATCTTCGAAAGGAAAGATTTCCTTCCAAAAGACGGTCCAAGGTTAGTCCTCGTAGTGATGGTCCATTTCCCATTGTTGAAAAGGTGAATGATAATGCTTACAAGGTTGAGTTGCCCGGAGATTATGGTGTTTCTAGCACCTTTAATGTGGCTGATTTGTCACCTTATTATGATGAGTTTGAAGAGTTGCCGAGTTTGAGGGCAAACTCTTTTCAAGAAAGGGGGAATGTTGTAACCAAGCCTAACAACTTGGTTATGGACATTTCGTTGGTTCAAGATGTAGCATCATGTGTTGGTGCTATGCATTCTATCCTTGAGCAGCAAGATATTCAACCTCTTGAATTTCTTGTTGTTCTTATTAACTAAGTTTTTTTAAGCTTTGAATAAATTGTAAACTTTAGTCTTATTTTAAGTTTGCAAATTTAGTTATGTTCTTTAGTTCTTTTAGCTGAACATGTAATGTTACATTCACATAAAGTACAAGATTATGATGCATCACAAAAGCAGCCGTTTAAGCTTGTGAAGAAGACCTAAAACCGAAACTAATTTGGAGGGATTTTAAGGCTCTAACTTGGATGTTACAATCAGCTTCAATGAGGAGTTACAAGCTTTCAATTGAGCCTTCAAGTGGCCGTTTATTTCAGCTAGCAACAGCTACACTCAAGAGACGTCCAAGTTCATCCTTGTCCACATCCATTCAAGCTTGATTCAAGGCTTGAAATAAGGAAGAGTTACACATCAATTGCTGTTTGAAAATGGGCGTGAAAAGGGGAGTTGTTACGACTCCAAGCTGCTGCTATATGGGCGTGAATCAAGGGGAGGTTACACTTGCTTGTTTCTGATTTTATTTCACTCATAATTTGGAGGTTATAAACCGCCATTTGCTCTTGATGTATCTAGTTAAGCAAGGCTTCTTTTATTAATGTATCTAGGCTACAAAAACTGATTTGTACTTAGTTTGAACGTGTAACAAGTGAGCTAAAAGCCACTTAACTTAGCTTGTACTTAAGATGCTTGTTCACTATAAATAGCAAGCAAATGTGAATGAAAAATCAGATTATTCCAAACAAACAACTTTGTCTTTATACACGTTTCTTGGATTAGAAACTAACCTGAAATTCTTGGACTTAGAATTTCGTTCCTTTGCTTAGTTAGCTAGTTTAGGCTACTAGTTAGCTTGTGATCTTAGGAATCCAATTCGTTTCTTAGTGGTGTGACTTTATCTAAGAAGCCTTTTGGTTCTTTAGCCTTAACTATCCTTGGTTTAACCCTTGTATGTTTCGAGTGTCACTCCAAATATACAACACAAATGAAAGTCAAACACATTCAAACATAGCTTTTTGAATCAAAAGAAAGTCAAATGCTTTCAACAAAGCTAATTGAATCAAATGAAAGTCAAATGCAATCTACAAGGCTAATTGAATCAAATGAATTCAAACACGTTCAACCAAAGTTTTTCGAATGATACGAAAGTCAAATACATTCAACAAAGCTAATTGAATTAAATGAAAGTCAATTGCATTCTACAAAGCTAATTGAATCAAATGAAAGTCAAACACATTCAAACAAGCTTTTTGAATCAAATGAAAGTTAAATGCATTCTACAAAGCTAATTGAATCAAATAAAACTCAAATGCATTCTACAAAGGTAATTGAATCAAATGAAAGTGAAACACATTCAATTAAAGCTTTTTGAATCAAATGAAAGTCAAATTCATTCAACAAAGCTAATTGAATCAAATGAAAGTCAAATGCATTATTCAAAGCTAATTGAATCAAAAGAAAATTTAACACGATCAAACAAAGCTAATTGAATCAAATGAAAGTCAAACACATTCAAACAAAGCTTTTAAAATCAAATGAAAGTCAAATGCATTAAAAAGCTAATTGAATCAAATGAAAGTCAAATGAAATATAAAAAAATTGATTCAAATGAAAGTCAAACACATTCAAACAAAGCTTTTTTAATCAAATGAAAGTCAAATGCATTCAACAAAGCTAATTGAATCAAATGAAATTCAAATGCATTCTAAAAGGCTACTTGAATCAAATGAAATACAAACACATTCAAACATAGCTTTTTGAATCAAATGAAAGTCAAATGCATTCAAATAAGCTAATTGAATCAAATGAAAGTCAAACACATTCAAACAAAGCTTTTTCAATCAAATGAAAGTCAAATGCATTCCATAAAGCTAATTGAATCAAATGAAAGTCAAATGCAATCTAAAAAATTGAATTAAATGAAAGTCAAACACATTGAAACAAAGCTTTTTGAATCAAATGAAATTTAACACGATCAAACAAAGCTAATTGAATCAAATGAAAGTGAAACACATTCAAACAAAGCTTTTTGAATCAAATGAAAGTCAAATGCATTCAACAAAGCTAATTGAATCAAATGAAAGTCAAATGCAATCTACAAGGCTAATTGAATCAAATGAATTCAAACACATTCAACCAAAGTTTTTCGAATGATATGAAAGTCAAATACATTCAACAAAGCTAATTGAATTAAATGAAAGTCAAATGCATTCTACAAAGCTAATTGAATTAAATGAAAGTCAAACACATTCAAACCAAGCTTTTTGAATCAAATGAAAGTTAAATGCATTCTAAAAAGCTAATTGAACAAATGAGAGTCAAACACATTCAAAGAAAGCATTTTGAATCAAATGAAATTCAAATGCTTTTAACAAAGCTAATTGAATCAAATAAAACTCAAATGCATTCTACAATGGTAATTGAATCAAATGAAAAGTGAAACACATTCAATCAAAGCTTTTTGAATCAAATGAAAGTTAAATTCATTCAACAAAGCTAATTGAATCAAATGAAAGTCAAATGCATTCTACAAAGAGAATTGAATCAAAAGAAAGATAAACACGATCAAAAAGCTAATTGAATCAAATGAAAGTCAAAATTCAAAAAGCTTTTTTAATCAAATGAAAGTCAAATACATTCAACAAAGCTATTGAATCAAATGAAAGTCAAATGCATTCTACAAAGCGAATTGAATCAAAAGAAAGTTAAACACAATCAAACAAAGCTAATCGAATCACATGAAAGTCAAACATATTCAAACAAAGCTTTTTGAATCAAATGAAAGTCAAATGCATTAAACGAAGCTAATTTAATCAAATAAAAGTCAAATGCATTTTACAAAGCTAATTGAATGAAATGAAAGTCAAAACATTCAAAAAAGCTTTTTAAACAAATGAAAGTTTAATGTATTCAACAAACCTAATTGAATCAAGTCTAATGCATTCTACAAACTAATTGAATCAAATGAAAGTCAAACACATTCAAACAAAGCTAATAGAATCAAATGAAAGTCTAATGCATTCTACAAAGCTAATTGAATCAAATGAAAGTCAAACACATTCACACAAAGTTTTTTGAAACAAATGAAAGTCAAATGCATGCAACAAAGCTAATTGAATCAAATGAAAGTCAAATGCATTCTACAAAGCTAATTGAATCAAATGAAAGTCAAACACATTCAAACAAAGCTTTTTAAATCAAATGAAAGTCAAATGCATTCAACAAAGCTAATTGAATCAAATGAAATTCAAATGCATTCTAAAAGGCTAATTGAATCAAATGAAAGTCAAACATATTCAAACACAGCTTTTTGAATCAAATGAAAGTCGAATGCATTCAAATAAGCTAATTAAATCAAATGAAAGTCAAACACATTCTACAAAGCTAATTGAAACAAATGAAAGTCAAACTCATTCAAACATAGCTTTTTGAATCAAATGAAAGTCAAATGCTTTCAACAAAGCTAATTGAATCAAATGAAAGTCAAATGCAATCTACAAGGCTAATTGAATCAAATGAATTCAAACACATTCAACCAATGTTTTTCGGATGATATGAAAGTCAAATACATTCAACAAAGCTAATTGAATTAAATGAAAGTCAAATGCATTCTACAAAGCTAATTGAATCAAATGAAAGTGAAACACATAGAAACAAAGCTTTTTGAATCAAATGAAAGTCAAAAGCATTCAGCAAAGCTAATTGGATTAAATGAAAGTCAAATGCAATCTAAAAAATTGAATTAAATGAAATTCAAACACATTCAAACAATGCTAATTGAATCAAATGAAAGTCTAATGCATTCTACAAAGCTAATTGAATCAAATGAAAGTCAAACACATTCAAACAAAGTTTTTTGAAACAAATAAATGTCAAATGCATGCAACAAAGCTAATTGAATCAAATGAAAGTCAAATGCATTCTACAAAGCTAATTGAATTAAATTAAAGTCAAACACATTCAAACAAAGCTTTTTTAATCAAATGAAAGTCAAATGCATTCAACAAAGCTAATTGAATCAAATGAAATTCAAATGCATTCTAAAAGGCCAATTGAATCAAATGAAAGTCAAACACATTCAATCATAGCTTTTTGAATCAAATGAAAGTCAAATGCATTCAAATAAGCTAATTGAATCAAATGAAAGTCAAACACATTTTACAAAGCTAATTGAATCAAATGAAAGTAAAAACAATCAAACAAGCTTTTTGAATCAAATGAAAGTCAAATGCTTTCAACAAAGCTAATTGAATCAAATGAAAGTCAAATGCAATCTACAAGGCTAATTGAATCAAATGAATTCAAACACATTCAACCAAATGTTTTTCGAATGATATGAAATTCAAATACATTCAACAATGCTATTTGAATTAAATGAAAGTCAAATGCATTCTACAAAGCTAATTGAATCAAATGAAAGTCAAACACATTCAAACAAAGCTTTGAATCAAAGGAAAGTTAAATGCATTCTAAAAGCTAATTGAATCAATTGAGAGTCAAACACATTCAAAGAAAGCTTTTTGAATCAAATGAAAGTCAAATGCATTCAACGAAGCTAATTGAATCAAATAAAAGTCAAATGCATTCTACAAAGCTAATCGAATCATGAAAGTCAAACACATTCAAAAAAGCTTTTTAAAACAAATGAAAGTCTAATGCATTCAACAAAGCTAATTGAATCAAAAAAAAGTCTAATGCATTCTACAAAACTAATTGAATCAAATGAAAGTCAAACACATTCAAACAAAGCTAATAGAATCAAATGCAAGTCTAATGCATTCTACAAAGCTAATTGAATTAAATGAAAGTCAAACAAATTCACACAAAGTTTTTGAAACAAATGAAAGTCAATGCATGAAAGCTAATTGAATCAAATGAAAGTCAAATGCATTCTACAAAGCTAATTGAATCAAATGAAAGTCAAACACATTCAAACAAAGCTTTTTAATCAAATGAAAGTCAAATGCATTCAACAAAGCTAATTGAATCAAATGAAATTCAAATGCATTCTAAAAGCTAATTGAATCAAATGAAAGTCAAACATATTCAAACATAGCTTTTTGAATCAAATGAAAGTCGAATGCATTCAAATAAGCTAATTAAATCAAATGAAAGTCAAACACATTCTACAAAGCTAATTGAAACAAATGAAAGTCAAACTCATTCAAACATAGCTTTTTGAATCAAATGAAAGTCAAATGCTTTCAACAAAGCTAATTGAATCAAATGAAAGTCGAATGTAATCTACAAGGCTAATTGAATCAAATGAATTCAAACACATTCAACCAATGTTTTTCGGATGATATGAAAGTCAAATACATTCAACAAAGCTAATTGAATTAAATGAAAGTCAAATGCATTCTACAAAGCTAATTGAATCAAATGAAAGTGAAACACATTCAAACAAAGTTTTTTGAATCAAAGGAAAGTTAAATGCATTCTAAAAAAGCTAATTGAATCAATTGAGAGTCAAACACATTCAAAGAAAGCTTTTTGAATCAAATGAAAGTCAAATGCATTCAACGAAGCTAATTGAATCAAATAAAAGTCAAATGCATTCTACAAAGCTAATTGAATCAAATGAAAGTCAAACACATTCAAAAAAAGCTTTTTAAAACAAATGAAAGTCAAATGCATTCTACAAAGCGAATTGAATCAAAAGAAAGTTAAACACAATCAAACAAAGCTAATTGAATCAAATGAAAGTCAAACACATTCAAACAAAGCTTTTTGAATCAAATGAAAGTCAAATGCATTCAACGAAGCTAATTGAATCAAATAAAAGTCAAATAATTCTACAAAGCTAATTGAATCAAATGAAAGTCAAACACATTCAAAAAAAGCTTTTTTAAACAAATGAAAGTCTAATGCATTCAACGAAGCTAATTGAATCAAATATAAGTCAAATGCATTCTACAAAGCTAATTGAATCAAATGAAAGTCAAACACATTCAAACAAAGCTAATAGAATCAAATGAAAGTCTAATGCATTCTACAAAGCTAATTGAATCAAATGAAAGTCAAACACATGCACACAAAGTTTTTTGAAACAAATGAAAGTCAAATGCATGCAACAAAGCTAATTGAATCAAATGAAAGTCAAATGCATTCTACAAAGCTAATTGAATCAAATGAAAGTCAAACACATTCAAACAAAGCTTTTTTAATCAAATGAAAGTCAAATGCATTCAACAAAGCTAATTGAATCAAATGAAATTCAAATGCATTCTAAAAGGCTAATTGAATGAAATGAAAGTTAAACACATTCAAACATAGCTTTTTGAATCAAATGAAAGTCAAACGCATTCAAATAGGATAATTAAATCAAATGAAAGTCAAACACATTCTACAAAGCTAATTGAAACAAATGAAAGTCAAAACATTCATACATAGCTTTTTGAATCAAAAGAAAGTCAAATGCTTTCAACAAAGCTAATTGAATCAAATGAAAGTCAAATGCAATCTACAAGGCTAATTGAATCAAATGAATTCAAACACATTCAACCAAAGTTTTTCGAATGATATGAAAGTCAAATAAATTCAAAAAAAGCTAATTAAATTAAATGAAAGTCAAATGCATTCTACAAAGCTAATTGAATCAAATGAAAGTCAAACACATTCAAACCAAACTTTTTGAATCAAATGAAAGTTAAATGCATTCTAAAAAGCTAATTGAACAAATGAGAGTCAAAACATTCAAAGAAAGCTTTTTGAATCAAATGAAATTCAGATGCTTTTAACAAAGCTAATTGAATCAAATAAAACTCAAATGCATTCTACAAAGGTAATTGAATCAAACGAAAGTGAAAACACATTCAATCAAAGCTTTTTGAATCAAATGAAAGTCAAATTCATTCAACAAAGCTAATTGAATCAAATGAAAGTCAAATGCATTATTCAAAGCTAATTGAATCAAAAGAAAATTTAACACGATCAAACAAAGCTAATTCAATCAAATGAAAGTCAAACACATTCAAACAAAGCTTTTAAAATCAAATGAAAGTCAAATGCATTAAAAAAAGCTAATTGAATCAAATGAAAGTCAAATGAAATATACAAAAATTGAATCAAATGAAAGTCAAACACAATCAAACAAAGCTTTTTTAATCAAATGAAAGTCAAATGCATTCAACAAAGCTAATTGAATCAAATGAAATTCAAATGCATTCTAAAAGGCTAATTGAATCAAATGAAAGTCAAACACATTCAAACATAGCTTTTTGAATCAAATGAAAGTCAAATGCATTCAAATAAGCTTATTGAATCAAATGAAAGTCAAACACATTCAAACAAAGCTTTTTCAATCAAATGAAAGTCAAATGCATTCAATAAAGCTAATTGAATCAAATGAAAGTCAAATGCAATCTACAAAAATTGAATTAAATGAAAGTCAAACACATTCAAACAATGCTTTTTGAATCAAATGAAAGTCAAATGCATTCAAAAAAGCTAATTGAATCAAATGAAAGTCAAATGAAATCTACAAAAATTGAATCAAATGAAAGTCAAACACATTCAAACAAAGCTAATTGAATCAAACGAAAGTCTAATGCATTCTACGAAGCTAATTGAATCAGATGAAAGTCAAACACATTCAAACAAAGCTTTTTGATACAAATGAAAGTTAAATGCATTCTACAAAGCTAATTGAATCAAATAAAAGTCAAATGCATTCTACAAAGCTAAGTGAATAAAATGAAAGTCAAACACATTCAATCAAAGTTTTTTGAATCAAGTGAAAGTCAAATACATTTAACAAAGCTAATTGAATCAAATGAAAGTCAAATGCATTCTACAAAGAGAATTGAATCAAAAGAAAGATAAACACGATCAAACAAAGCTAATTGAATCAAATGAAAGTCAAACACATTCAAACAAAGCTTTTTTAATCAAATGAAAGTCAAATACATTCAACAAAGCTATTGAATCAAATGAAAGTCAAATGCATTCTACAAAGCGAATTGAATCAAAAGAAAGTTAAACACAATCAAACCAAGCTAATTGAATCAAATGAAAGTCAAACATATTCAAACAAAGCTTTTTGAATCAAATGAAGTCAAATGCATTCAACGAAGCTAATTGAATCAAATAAAAGTCAAATGCATTCTACAAAGCTAATTGAATCAAATGAAAGTCAAACACATTCAAAAAAAGCTTTTTAAAACAAATGAAAGTCTAATGCATTCAACAAAGCTAATTGAATCAAATAAAAGTCTAATGCATTCTACAAAACTAATTGAATCAAATGAAAGTCAAACACATTCAAACAAAGCTAATAGAATCAAATGAAAGTCTAATGCATTCTACAAAGCTAATTGAATCAAATGAAAGTCAAACACATTCACACAAAGTTTTTTTGAAACAAATGAAAGTCAAATGCATGCAACAAAGCTAATTGAATCAAATGAAAGTCAAATGCATTCTACAAAGCTAATTGAATCAAATAAAAGTCAAACACATTCAAACAAAGCTTTTTTAATCAAATGAAAGTCAAATGCATTCAACAAAGCTAATTGAATCAAATGAAAGTCAAATGCATTCAATAAAGCTAATTGAATCAAATGAAAGTCAAATGCAATCTAAAAAAATTGAATTAAATGAAAGTCAAACACATTGAAACAAAGCTTTTTGAATCAAATGAAAATTTAACACGATCAAACAAAGCTAATTGAATCAAATGAAAGTGAAAACACATTCAAACAAAGCTTTTTGAATCAAATGAAAGTCAAATGCATTCAACAAAGCTAATTGAATCAAATGAAAGTCAAATGCAATCTACAAGGCTAATTGAATCAAATGAATTCAAACACATTCAACCAAAGTTTTTCAAATGATATGAAAGTCAAATACATTCAACAAAGCTAATTGAATTAAATGAAAGTCAAATGCATTCTACAAAGCTAATTGAATTAAATGAAAGTCAAACATTCAAACCAAGCTTTTTGAATCAAATGAAAGTTAAATGCATTCTAAAAAGCTAATTGAACAAATGAGAGTCAAACACATTCAAAGAAAGCATTTTGAATCAAATGAAATTCAAATGCTTTTAACAAAGCTAATTGAATCAAATAAAACTCAAATGCATTCTACAATGGTAATTGAATCAAATGAAAGTGAAACACATTCAATCAAAGCTTTTTGAATCAAATGAAAGTTAAATTCATTCAACAAAGCTAATTGAATCAAATGAAAGTCAAATGCATTATTCAAAGCTAATTGAATCAAAAGAAAATTTAACACGATCAAACAAAGCTAATTGAATCAAATGAAAGTCAAAACACATTCAAACAAAGCTTTTTGAATCAAATGAAAGTTAAATGCATTCTAAAAAGCTAATTGAACAAATGAGTGTCAAACACATTCAAAGAAAGCTTTTTGAATCAAATGAAAGTCAAATTTAACAAAGCTAATTGAATCAAATAAAACTCAAATGCATTTACAAAGGTAATTGAATCAAACGAAAGTGAAACAATTCAATCAAAGCTTTTTGAATCAAATGAAAGTCAAATTCATTCAACAAAGCTAATTGAATCAAATGAAAGTCAAATGCATTATTCAAAGCTAATTGAATCAAAAGAAAATTTAACACGATCAAACAAAACTAATTGAATCAAATGAAAGTGAAACACATTCAAACAAAGCTTTTTGAATCAAATGAAAGTCAAATGCATTCAACAAAGCTAATTGAATCAAATGAAATTCAAATGCATTCTAAAAGGCTAATTGAATGAAATGAAAGTTAAACACATTCAAACATAGCTTTTTGAATCAAAAAGTCAAACGCATTCAAATAGGCTAATTAAATCAAATGAAAGTCAAAACACATTCTACAAAGCTAATTGAAACAAATGAAAGTCAAACACATTCAAACATAGCTTTTAGAATCAAAAGAAAGTCAAATGCTTTCAACAAAGCTAATTGAATCAAATGAAAGTCAAATTCAATCTACAAGGCTTATTGAATCAAATGAATTCAAACACATTCAACCAAAGTTTTTCGAATGATATGAAAGTCAAATACATTCAACAAAGCTAATTAAATTAAATGAAAGTCAAATACATTCTACAAAGCTAATTGAATTAAATGAAAGTCAAACACATTCAAACCAAGCTTTTTGAATCAAATGAAAGTTAAATGCATTCTAAAAAGCTAATTGAACAAATGAGAGTCAAACACATTCAAAGAAAGCTTTTTGAATCAAATGAAATTCAGATGCTTTTAACAAAGCTAATTGAATCAAATAAAACTCAAATGCATTCTACAAAGGTAATTGAATCAAACGAAAGTGAAACACATTCAATCAAAGCTTTTTGAATCAAATGAAAGTCAAATTCATTCAACAAAGCTAATTGAATCAAATGAAAGTCAAATGCATTATTCAAAGCTAATTGAATCAAAAGAAAATTTAACACGATCAAACAAAGCTAATTCAATCAAATGAAAATCAAACACATTCAAACAAAGCTTTTAAAATCAAATGAAAGTCAAATGCATTCAAAAAAGCTAATTGAATCAAATGAAAGTCAAATGAAATATACAAAAATTGAATCAAATGAAAGTCAAACACAATCAAACAAAGCTTTTTTTAATCAAATGAAAGTCAAATGCATTCAACAAAGCTCATTGAATCAAATGAAATTCAAATGCATTCTAAAAGGCTAATTGAATCAAATGAAAGTCAAACACATTCAAACATAGCTTTTTGAATCAAATGAAAGTCAAATGCATTCAAATAAGCTTATTGAATCAAATGAAAGTCAAACACATTCAAACAAAGCTTTTTCAATCAAATGAAAGCAAAATGCATTCAATAAAGCTAATTGAATCAAATGAAAGTCAAATGCAATCTACAAAAATTGAATTAAATGAAAGTCAAACACATTCAAACAATGCTTTTTGAATCAAATGAAAGTCAAATGCATTCAAAAAAGCTAATTGAATCAAATGAAAGTCAAATGAAATCTACAAAATTGAATCAAATGAAAGTCAAACACATTCAAACAAAGCTAATTGAATCAAACGAAAGTCTAATGCATTCTACGAAGCTAATTGAATCAGATGAAAGTCAAACACATTCAAACAAAGCTTTTTGATACAAATGAAAGTTAAATGCATTCTACAAAGCTAATTGAATCAAATAAAAGTCAAATGCTTTCTACAAAGCTAAGTGAATCAAATGAAAGTCAAACACATTCAATCAAAGTTTTTGAATCAAGTGAAAGTCAAATACATTCAACAAAGCTAATTGAATCAAATGAAAGTCAAATGCATTCTACAAAGAGAATTGAATCAAAAGAAAGATAAACACGATCAAACAAAGCTAATTGAATCAAATGAAAGTCAAACACATTCAAACAAAGCTTTTTTAATCAAATGAAAGTCAAATACATTCAACAAAGCTATTGAATCAAATGAAAGTCAAATGCATTCTACAAAGCGAATTGAATCAAAAGAAAGTTAAACACAATTAAACAAAGCTAATTGAATCAAATGAAAGTCAAACATATTCAAACAAAGCTTTTTGAATCAAATGAAAGTCAAATGCATTCAACGAAGCTAATTGAATCAAATAAAAGTCAAATGCATTCTACAAAGCTAATTGAATCAAATGAAAGTCAAACACATTCAAAAAAAAAGCTTTTTAAAACAAATGAAAGTCTAATGCATTCAACAAAGCTAATTGAATCAAAAAAAGTCTAATGCATTCTACAAAACTAATTGAATCAAATGAAAGTCAAACACATTCAAACAAAGCTAATAGAATCAAATGAAAGTCTAATGCATTCTACAAAGCTAATTGAATCAAATGAAAGTCAAACACATTCACACAAAGTTTTTTGAAACAAATGAAAGTCAAATGCATGCAACAAAGCTAATTGAATCAAATGAAAGTCAAATGCATTCTACAAAGCTAATTGAATCAAATGAAAGTCAAACACATTCAAACAAAGCTTTTTTAAATCAAATGAAAGTCAAATGCATTCAACAAAGCTAATTGAATCAAATGAAATTCAAATGCATTCTAAAAGGCTAATTGAATCAAATGAAAGTCAAACATATTCAAACATAGCTTTTTGAATCAAATGAAAGTCGAATGCATTCAAATAAGCTAATTAAATCAAATGAAAGTCAAACACATTCTACAAAGCTAATTGAAACAAATGAAAGTCAAACTCATTCAAACATAGCTTTTGAATCAAATGAAAGTCAAATGCTTTCAACAAAGCAAATTGAATCAAATGAAAGTCAAATGCAATCTACAAGGCTAATTGAATCAAATGAATTCAAACACATTCAACCAATGTTTTTCGGATGATATGAAAGTCAAATACATTCAACAAAGCTAATTGAATTAAATGAAAGTCAAATGCATTCTACAAAGCTAATTGAATCAAATGAAAGTGAAACACATAGAAACAAAGCTTTTTGAATCAAATGAAAGTCAAAAGCATTCAGCAAAGCTAATTGGATTAAATGAAAGTCAAATGCAATCTACAAAAATTGAATTAAATGAAATTCAAACACATTCAAACAATGCTAATTGAATCAAATGAAAGTCTAATGCATTCTACAAAGCTAATTGAATCAAATGAAAGTCAAACACATTCAAACAAAGTTTTTTGAAACAAATAAATGTCAAATGCATGCAACAAAGCTAATTGAATCAAATAAAAGTCAAATGCATTCTACAAAGCTAATTGAATTAAATTAAAGTCAAACACATTCAAACAAAGCTTTTTTAATCAAATGAAAGTCAAATGCATTCAACAAAGCTAATTGAATCAAATGAAATTCAAATGCATTCT